>NC_050472.1:1207775-1210382 GCF_013373865.1 Monomorium pharaonis | reverse complement strand
AGTAGTAGTAGTGTAGTAGTAGTAGTATGTCAGTAGTAGTAGTAGTAGTAGTAGTAGTAGTAGTTGTAGTAGTAGTAGGAGGAAGTAGTAGTATAAGTAGTAGTGTTAGTTAGTAGTATTGGTGGTGTAGTAGTAGTAGTAGGTTAGTAGTAGGTAGTTCGTGAGTAGTAGTAGTAGGAGTAGTTAGTAGTAAGTAGTTGTAGTAGTAGTAGTAGTAGTAGTAGTAGTAGTAGTAGTAGTAGTAGTAGTAGTAGTAGTAGTAGTAGTAGTAGTAGTAGTAGTAGTAGTAGTAGTAGTAGTAGTAGTAGTAGTAGTCTAGTAGTAGTAGTAGTAGTAGTAGTAGTAGTAGTAGTAGTAGTAGTAGTAGTAGTAGTAGTAGTAGTAGTAGTAGTAGTAGTAGTAGTAGTAGTAGTAGTAGTAGTAGTAGTAGTAGTAGTAGTAGTAGTAGTAGTAGTAGTAGTAGTAGTAGTAGTAGTAGTAGTAGTAGTAGTAGTAGTAGTAGTAGTAGTAGTAGTAGTAGTAGTAGTAGTAGTAGTAGTAGTAGTAGTAGTAGTAGTAGTAGTAGTAGTAGTAGTAGTAGTAGTAGTTGTAATAGTAGTAATATGCTCTATGCCCATTTTACAATGGCAGTAACAAGATTGTAGAAATAGAGAGTAAAATGTTTTTAGTAATATAAGAACCCAGAGTAACAAAATGAGCTATTCCTACTGCAGAATAAGTTTACCCTCAGTTTTTATTCCATAAAAACAGTTTACTCTCTTACAGCTCTGTTACTGCTATTGTAAAATGGGCTTTACAAAATTAATGATTATGTTGTACCAGATTAATTTGCAAAGAAGTAAGATGCATTTTATAAACGATGACAATGTAACAGTCCTCTGAGCACTTTGATTGTTCACTTTTATAACCAATACTTATAAGCGTAAAAGATAAAATTCAATCATCTTGCATAATATTTTACAACCGCTAATAGCGGTTTTACAACCGTATCTTACATTTTACAATCACATTTATACAATTGCAGAATGGGCTTAATAATGTACATACTATCACACACACACACACACACACACACACACACACACACACACACACACACACACACACACACACACACACACACACACACACACACACACACACACACACACACACATATATATATATAATAATTTTTGTATGACTTCGTGCATATATTATATATATGTACACGCACACACGCACACACACCCGCGCGTACCATACACGATTTTATGTGTATGTATGTATATATACAAATATACATACACCATATAGATTGCTGAACTACTTATCTCCATCACATATTATAAAATATTTGGAGTCGAAAGATTCTTGTCGATTAATAAAAAAGCCGTAAGGTTTCAATTAGTTAAGGACTTATATAAGCGGACAAAATAAAAACAAGAGTAGTTGGAGCAGTGTGGCGTAACAGTGAGAGAGCAAGCATATAGATCTCAAGTTAAAATTATAATATACTTTTAATACTTAAAATAAATAATAATTATTGACCAATACATTTTTATGAGGGGTTCTTTAATATGGCGGCTTTTAATCCGGTACTAAAATTTAACGCATATCAGCAATCTATATACCTATGACATATATATGCATACACATATAGTGTCCTACTTAACTCGTATATCTTGAATATTTTTGCTATTCTCAATATCTAAATAATAAGAAAAAATTCAATTATTGTATTATGTTGAGAAAAACATGTAATGACAGTATTCTCGTTATGCATGAAAACATAAAAAAAAATTCAAAGGTAATCCGAATTTTTAAATAAAATAGAATATGCTTTCTATGTAATGTGTTCATATTAAGGTAAAATTATCAAAAAATAAAGTTTCCGGCATATATTATTTTTCTTTTAATAATATTTTTGATACAAAACATAAAAACATTTGTAAAAATATTATTTCCTAAATTTATTTTGTGATATTTTATTTTTATATTTATAATTTTATCTAAAAAAAGTGCAATAAATCAATTAATTTACAGAAAACACATAATTGTTTTACGTCATACATTTACAAAAGTTATATAATTTACAAAATTGGGTAAGTTAATATATTTTTTTATCTAAATTAAGATAAATTTAATAACTTATGGAATTAATTCAATTACTTTAAAAGTTACATGAACAATAAACTAATTGAAAGTTATGTTAAAAGTTAATTAATACAAATTTAAAATTAATTTTGACAACCACACTATTTATATATTAAATGAGAAAATTAATTTATTCAAATTAGATTACTAAAACAATTATAATATGTATTGTCAAACATATTTAAAATTTTATTTGTAAATTAAGTATATGTGGAATAAAAAAGAAATATTTTTATATGGAAATGTATTTTTTAATAATTTTTTCTTTTGCACAGATAAATTTTTAACTTAGAAAAAAAGTTAATAAGTTAAAGTTTATGTATCTTAAAAATAACTCGTTAAAGTTAAAAATTAAATTAAGTTAAAAATAATTAACTTTTTGAAATTGTATTATTAATTTTTAACTTTTTAATTAGTGACTACTCAACTCTAACTTCTAAAAAAGTACAATTTTGCAATTACATATATACA